>NW_027121261.1:0-10166 GCF_030686945.1 Centruroides vittatus
AGATTATAGCCTTTGCGGCTCTTTCTCCGACCGACGTTGCCAGTTGCTAAGCGAAACGACCAGTGAGGCTAATGTAGCGCTCCAGCGCCGCCACGTGGTGACTAGGAGTGATGGAGGCCGGCGGCCAGTAGATAGGCGTCAGCGTGCGCACCAGAGACATGTTTAGGGTCATCGTGTTGCCTAGGTCCTTGCGGGCTAAGGCATATTTAGGGCAGTGTAGCCAGTAATGAAGAGTAGTTTCCGCCGCGCCACAATGGGGCACCCCGGAGAGTCGTAAAGGTGTCGTGAGTGAAGGAAGGCATTTAGCGCGGCCATCTCGGTCCGGAGCCGGGCCAAGAGCGTCTCCGCGTGGCGAGACGACGCGCAACTGTAGCTCCAGGGGCAACGGGCGGAAGATGTCCCGGCCTTTGTTGCGGAGCGCCGCTGACCAGAGCATCCGTCAGGATGATGGCCGTATGTTAGAACGTGGTCTGCTATTAATATCCAGTTCAACAAATAACAGAAAAATTCGCGACTTCTTAGGAGAGACCAAAAAAAAACTTCTTAATCTTAATCTTAATCTTGTCGGTTGGACGCTTGCTGCGAGGCTTAGGCGTCCCGTGGATGTTTAGTTGGTGGCTGGTCGTCCTCTAGCGGTGAAGTCAGGCAACAGCTTGTCGGTGTGTGTTGATGAGAGCGGCGGTGACGCCCACTAGTAGCGGAACGTTTTGACGTACTCTTTGAAAAAAATAGTCAGAGCTTCCTGGCAGGTGGAGAGAGGATTGAGGGTAAGGTAGTTGGAGATCTTGGGGTTATGTGGCGTGGTGAGAGGATAGTCGTTTAGAATTTTTTGCCGGATATTGTTGAAATTGGGGCAGTAGTCGAGTCGATGCAGAAGACGTGTCGATCTGGTCGGGGCAAGTACTACATTTGTCCGTCTTTTTGATTTTCCGGGAGAAGAGAAAGTGGTTAGTAAGCAGCGAGTTGGTCCTGGCACGGTTGACGAGGACGTTCATGTAGCGATCAGTGATGGAGGGAATGCTGGCATACGAAGATTCGTTCAGCCAGGGGTAATTGGAGTGGTTACGGTAGTGATTCCAGTCGTCTTCCATGTTCTGATGTGATCGTAGCGCAAGATCACGGAGAGGTCTTCAGGTGTGATGTAGTTGGAGTTGACAGAGGTGGACGGGTAACTTTTGGCGAGGGCGTCAACCTTTTCATTGATTCCGATACCCAGATGAGCTGGAGTCCAAACGAGATGTAAGTTTTTGCCATGACAGTAGTGGATGTGGAGACGTTCGTGGATGCTTCGAATGATGGTAGGGGAGTTGACATTATAATTTATCAAGGCAGAGAGGACAGATTTGGAGTCTGTGCAGATGACGGCGTTGTTGCAAGAGGTGGTGGCATAAGAGATTGCTTGTAGGATGGCATAACCTTCAGATGTGAAGATGGAGGACTCAGGGTGGAGGGTATAGTGGGCTGTGATGTTGTGAGTATCGTCGATATAGGCTGCGGAAACTCTGTGAAGAGTTTTGGAGCCATCGGTGGCAATGAAGGTGAGGGAAGGATGATGACTGCGCCAGATCTTGAAGAAGAGACGAATACTGTCGTTAGGCTTATTTGTGCACTGGAAGTCGTAGTCGTCGAGAGAGATATGATGATCCATGTGAAGGTGGGTGTTGGGTGAGGGGATATTGTCGGCGAGATGGTGATGTTGTGGCGAATAATCCAGTTGCGGGTGAAATGATTGAGTGGGATTCTGACCAGGGTAACACCGTCAGGGTGGTGAATATGATGTAAGATCTCGTAGAAGAGGCGGTCGTCGTTCGCATTTTTTAAGTACGTGCTATACTGTTTGATGATGATCTTTTGGAAGCGTAGTTCGATCGTGGTCCTATTAACGGCACGGAGGGTAACGGTGTTGTTGGTTGTGAGGGGAAGACCCAGACATAACTTAAGATATTGTATTTGAATAGAATTGAGGGTCTTGTAGTGGGTGGGTGTGAGGGAAGCAATGCCCGGAATTGTGTAGGTAATAATGCTACCGATGATGCTGTCGGCAATGATAATGAGGTCTTTGGGGGATCCACCGTGCTTCTTGTTGCAGAAAATCTTGAAGATATTGAGGAGACGATTGCATTTGCTATGGATGTAATGGATGTGGGCGGACCAGGTAAGAGTAGAAGTGATGTGGATGCCGAGGAGCTTGACCCTGCGGACAACGGGGAGGGTTTGGTCATGAATGGAGAGCTTCTGAGTGTTAAGAGTATTGTAGGGAATAGGGAGAATGGCGCACTTCTGAGGTTGACAAGCGATGGCGTTGTGCTCGGCCCAATCCGCAAAGGAGGTGAGAAAGCGATTGGTGTGATATTGAAGATCAGAGTAATTGTTGGCGTGGATAATGGCGGTGATATCGTCGGCGTAAATGTAGATTTGAGTGTGATGATTCTCCAGATGGAAGATGTCTTGCATGAATAAGGCAAAGATGAAGGGGGATATGACACTGCCTTGTGGGATACCTTGGCAAAGAATGTGCTCAGAAGATAGGAGGCCTCTCCATTTCACTGTGTTAAGTCTGTTGGTGAGGAAATCCTGAAGCCATAAAAGGGAGTTGCCTTTCAGGCCTTTCTGAATGGCTTTTTGGAGAAGGATGTGATGTTTGACGGAGTCATAGGCATGATAGAGGTCCAAGGAGATGATGTTCAGACGCTGATTAGCGTTCCGTAGAATGTGGATGCGGGTCAACAGATGGGTGAGGAGGTCTCTTGTGCCCTTGCCAGGAAGACCACCAAGATGTTTATGATTGAACCATTTTTTGGTGTTGGCAAGGCGGGTCCAACGTTGGAGGATCATTCTCTCTAGGGTCTTGCAGATTGTAGACGTGAGGGCGATGGGTCGGTAGTTCGCCACATTTGACGAGTCCTTATTGGGTTTACTGATGGGGATAATAGTAGTTTTCTTCATGTTGAGGGGGATTTTGCCTGTGCTCCAGATATGATTTAGGATAGTCAAGAGATGTGTTCTGTTCTGCTGGTTGGCTTTATGTAAGACAGACATGGGTATGCCGTCTGCACCAGGGGTCGTATTCCTCGCCTTTTGGATGGCGACGTTCAGCTCCTGAATTGAGAAAGGCGAGTTATAGTCGGTCTGGTCAATCGGGGGGTTGTCGTGGAAGGGAGACGGATGTCTAGGGTAATTTCGGAAGAGTACGGAATGAAGTGATGTGCGAAGGCTTCTGCTTGACTATACGGATTTGTTATGGTGTCGCCGTTGATGTTGAGAATGAAGTGAGTCGGAGGAGTGGCGGAAGTTGTGCGTAACTGGCGGATGATTTTCCAGATGTTGGTTTTGTAATGTTGGGTGTTGGCCATGCGTTTCCAATAGTCGCGCTTGCTCTCGAGAATCGTTTGTTGGAGAGTAGCTTTGGCATGCTTGTAAGCCATCCAGTTCGTCGCGTTAACGTTTTTGGTAAATTTGTGATACAAACGACGCTTGCAGGCCAACTTCTTCCTACAGTCGCTAGTCCACCAAGGTTGTCTTGGGCGACTATGGTAGGTCCCAGAGGGACAGGACGTAATATAGGACTGGTAGTGGCTCAACGAGATCGTCGTACGACCAGTCGTTGCCCTCGGGCCAGAAATGGGTGCAAGCGGAGTGAATGGGATTGGCAGGGGAGGGGAGGGATGGTTTTGGGAAAGGGCGGTGGCCCTTAACCAAGGGGAGGTCGATGGCGATCATGCAGTGTCTGCTGCCATGACAAAAGAAGAGGGGGGTCCAGAGTGCATTTGTAGCCAAAGAGGCAGAGACGAGGGACAAGTCGATAGCAGTATTGTGGTTGTTAAGATTAAGAAAGGTGGGTTGGCCATTGTTGAGGGACACGAGGTCGGAGTTGATAATCAGTTGGGCAAGATAACGGCCCCTGGGATCGGTGGTGTCATTGCCCCATAGGTCGTGGTGGGCATTGAAGTCGCCGCAGATGATGGTGGGGATGTGGGGGATGGGTGAAAGAAGGGTGTTGAGATGGGGGTTCACACTGCGAGCGGCAGACTGGGGGGAAAGTAAGCATTAATGAGACGGATGGGAGAGGGGGTGTAGATGGTCGTGATGATCCATTCGGGGTCACCTGGAGCGAGGGACTGTTTCAAAGATACAAGAGAGCAAGGGATTTGTTTGTGGATGTAAGTGATGAGTCCGCCGCCTTTACTATGAGTACGGCGGGTGTAATAGGCATTGTAATTTGGTAAATTTATGGTGCGGTTCGGTTGAAGCCAAGATTCCTGAATGAGAATGATGTCAAACCCTTTCCACGTGTCCTCAGCTTTAATTTGAGTGATTTTGTTGGAGAGACTGGTAGCATTCCATTGGAGTAGCTTCATGAACGCTTAGATTAGTTTTTAGGTGGCTTGACGTACCAATGTGGAATTTTTATGAACGTTGCGATCGGGTGTGGATGGCAGGCGTTTGTGAAGTCATGGAAGGTGGGTTGTTGCTGATCTTCCCGTTTTTGTTTTTGGGTTTTTTGGTGGTTTTACTTGGGTTCTCTGTGGAGTGGTCGGGAGGCGTCCCTCGATCACGTCGTTTTGTGATAGTCGTACTTCCTGACGCATCTTCAACAGTGGTCCCCATCTCGCTGGGTTTCGTTGGTGGTTGTGGTTTGGGTGGAGAGCGCTTCAGCTCCGTTTGCACGTTGCTAGTGCGGGCGTCAGGTTCCGCAAGGACCTCACAAGCGGTCTTGCTGTGTTGTTGGATAGTACTTAAGGTAGTTTGTATACTTTGTTGGGTGAGGGACTCAGTAGGCTTGCTTACTTGTAGGATTTGTAATAACTTGGATAGTATGTCGTTCTGTCTGGTTATAGCTTGTTTTATTGTGATGAGTTGTTCCCACGGGTCATCGGGCGAGACTGGTTGAGTCGCAGCCTGATAAGGCCGTCCGTGGGTTTGGGACTGGGGATGGGTTGATTGTGGTGATTGTGTGACATTGCTGTAGGTACCACGATTGTTGTCAGAAGTAGGGTGTATGGCAGCCCGGGCGTCCTTTCGTGAACAATTGTACATACGTTGGTGCCGTAGTATGGCTTTTTCATATTGAAATTTGGGGCATAGTGGTGAGGAGTATGAGTGATCGCCGTTGCAGTTTATGCAGCGAGTAGACTCTGCTGCACATTGTGATTCATGTTGTGGGTCTCCACACCGCTTGCATCTTGGAATGCCTCTACAGTAATTTTTGGTGTGACCCAGTTTCCCACATTGTTGACAAATTCTAGGGCGTTCCTCGTATGGTTCCACGCGATACGCCATCAGATACAGCCGCAGATGGCGAGGGAGATCAGTCGTAACTAGCGATATTTTGATTGTTCTGGTTGGGGTCGTTTGACCGTCTACTTTTCGACTAAAACGTTGTACACTAATTGGGAGTTGGCCGTCCTCTTTAAGTAATTGGTAGATTTCCTCTGCGTGCAGCTCTAAAGGGACGCCTTTTATTATGCCTATGCGGGCATAGGAACCTCTAGTGAGACTAATACGTACCGGGATATCGTCGATCTGAGTAAGTTTTAGCAGAGTCGGTAGATTAACTGGTCTTTCGACTTATAGTTCAAACTTAGCTAGAGACAATATTTGCCGCTAGTTGGCGCCACTGTTCGCAGAAGAGCGTTGTTCTTGCTTTGGATATACCGAGCTCAGTGATTTCGACCTATAATAATTGTTTTTTTTAGCTACATAAAAATGCCAACGTGCTTTGTGCCAGGATGCAAGGCAGGATATAAGTCATCGAACGAGAAGAGACATTTCTTCCGTGTTCCTAGCGATAAGATTGAGAAGTGGATGCGATGCATTCCACGAGACGACAAGATGCTAACAAGTAAATGTTATGTTTGTGACGTACATTTTGCGAGTAGATTTATTTTAAAAACCTACTCCCATGTTATAAATGGAGAGAAAGTAGAAATTCCACGAGATCGCTGGGCATTAACGTCAGATGCATATCCATCAAACTTCCCTAATTGTCCTAAGTACATTAGTAAGTCTGTACCTCAAAAACGATCAACGCGATGTCTCACAAGAAATGAAGAACCATCTACGAAGAGATACCGAAAAGTCAATACCAAAGGTAAATATTTATATGTTTTTTATGTAATCTTAATCCTTAGTGAGCCATGTAACTTTTTGCCCTTGCCTGAGTTGCAGTGGGTCTCTCGGACCCTGTGTTTTAATATAAATTTTTCGATTGGAAGCTTAAGACATCTAGTCTAAGTAAAATCAAATAAAAAGAAAACGTTCTAATCTCATGTTGATCGGGCCGAAAAGTTGAAAAAATATAAATTTTTTCAGTATTTTTAAGGAACATTTTATATTTAAAAAATGCTAACTAAAGATTGAGCTGGGTTTGTGAGACCCACTGTGATTCACTGAGGGCTATCTCTCTGTGGCCTAACTTTCCTTATAAATACTTTAAGATTAATTGTCTGATTTTTTTAATATTTTTTTATCAATCATTAGATTTGCATGATACACACTCCCAAGTAACAACTGTAGAAAATGAAATAGAAGAACCCTCCACATCTGAAGCAGCAACTACACAGCATCCTGAGCTGTTATATGTCAATAAAATCTCTGCTTTGCAGTCTGAATTGTTAAAAGTCAAAGAGGATTTGTATCGGTGCAGAAAGCAAAAGATGATCTATAGGAAGAAACTGAAAACTCTTCAAACAGAAAATCTCAAGCTTCATCAAGAAAATGCTGAACTTAAAATAAAACAGTTGTCAGCTGATAAACTTGATTCCTTACCACCGAGACAGAAACTTGTAATAGAGCACATGCTGAAAGCATGCCATATAAAATGCAAAAAGGGTATGAGATATGACATTAATTGGTTACTTGACTGTTTGCTTTTAAAAATTAGGTCACCATCTGTCTATGAATTTTTGAGAAATAATGATTACTTGCCTTTACCTTGTCAGTCTACACTGCATCAATATATCAGAGGCATTAATGCCAAATTTGAATTTGACGAAGATCTTTTTGTTATTTTAAAGTCAAAATTGGAGACTATTCCACAAACAGAATGCCAGGGAGTTTTAATTTTTGATGAAATTACACTTCAAAAACATATAGAACTTTCAAAAGCTACTGGTGAAATGATTGGACTTGTTGATTGTGGTGATAATTCTGTGTTGCCACAGAGTGAATTTACAGCAGGTGATCATGGCCTAGTGTTTATGTTCAGACCTCACTTTGCTAGTTGGGTACAATGTATTGGCACATTCTGTTCAAAAAGCTCTGTCCCAGGTTCTACTATTGCAAAACTTATTTTGCAAGCAATTATTCATTTAGAGCAGTGTGGTATAATAGTCAATGCAATAGTTTGTGATGGTGCCAGCACAAACAAAGCAGCTTTAAAAGCTCTAGGAATTTGTGCAGACACAAATAATATACAATGCTCATTTACAAATCCTGCTGCAGATAGACAAGTACTGGCAATTATTGATGTACCACATATTTTAAAATGTATACGAAACAATCTTTTGAAAAGTAGATACTTTCAGGTAAAACTAAGAAAATAAAGTGTTTTCACCTAATTTATAATATAAGCCATTGCATTATTCTTCATTTTTACTTTTAGTTTCCTGAAGGAAGGGTAGAATTACAGCATTTTAAAGCAGTTGTTGATGAAGATTCCAAATTACCAAAGGGATTAAAGGCATGTCCCAAAGTAACTGAAATACATGTTAATCCCAATAACTTCCAGAGAATGAGTGTATTGCTGGCAGCTCAAGTAACACTTTTTTTTTTTTTACTTATATAATCTGATTTGATAAGAATACTTTTATTTATCTCATTTCTTTATAGATATTTAGTAATACTTTTGCTGATGCTATGCTGTTTTATAAACAGCGTGAGGTTGCTAGCCTAAAGAATGCAAATGTTACAATAAGTTTCATACGTCGCATCAATGCTCTTTTTGATGCTTTAAATCGCAGATTGCCACAGGATGGAATCAGACATGATTCAAATGATCTCAAGGTAAAATAGTAATGATTCACTAGGAAAAACTATAAATGTTTTAATAAACAACTTTTTTAAAATAGGTTATTGAAGAATCTCTAGAATGGTTAAATAGATGGGAAACATTCAGATTACAGATTGAAAACAGTGATCAAAAGGGATTTTTGAGCCACCAGACAGCAGAAAATCTACGCTTGACGCTAACTAGTATCTCAGCACTCATTAAACAATTGCTTCCAAACTCATATTATATCTTGACAGCTCACTTTAATCAGGATCCATTAGAGGTAAAACTGACTTAGTGTAATGATTATATAATCTTGTATTAAACTCTTAACTTATGTTTTCTTTTCAATTAGCGTTTCTTTGGAATGATAAGACAAGGAAGTGGAAGCAATTCTCATCCCACAACAGTACAGTTCTTATACCTGTATAGACTGATAACTGTGTACAGTTTGGTTCGTCCTCCCAAACGAGCATCAGTTCAAACTGATCCCGGATCTTCCCTTGTTACTTTAAAAAATCTTCTTCAGAGTCATAAAAAACCATTTAAGGAAGTTCAAGAACAATTGGAAGAACATTTACAAAATTTGCTTTGTAATCCAAGACTGCCCTGTGGATCCTACTGATAATGAATTATTAGATCACGATTATTGCGCACCAGAAACATTTAAGTTTATTTTACATTATTTAGGAGGTTACATTGTTCGTTATCTGCTGCCATCACTTGGTTGTGATGAATGCAAAAATATATTAACAGCAAAACCTGAAGACATTTACATTCATCAAATCTCGAGGTGGTTTGTTATATCCAAGCTATAAGCTTTGCCAATTGATGTACTGGGCAGAAAGCAAAGTGTGTGAACAATTAACAAACCCAAACATGAATGTTTATTTTTCAATAATGGATAGTATATTAAATCAGTGTTCTGTTACATTGATGATAGGATGCCACAATGCTGGTCACAAGTCCTACTTGACCTCCAGATTTTTGCACTTTTTTGTTACCTGTCGATTGCATTTTTTCACGCGAACGATTAATCAATCATTTATTTCATCAATTGAAAGTAAAAAACATAGAAAAATTTCTCACTTAAAGTAAATTTTAATAGCGCAAATAATAATAATTAATTATTATAATTATGTGTAATATAATTTGTTTGTATGTATAATAAATTTTTAACGTATAATAAATTGGCATAATAGCACAATTTAATAATTGTACTATTATGTCAGTTTTGTTCCTTGTCATTTATTTAACTGAATATCAATCTTTATTAAATAAACATTTCTCAGCGATGGAAGGTGTTTAATGTTTTATTAAGTTTCATTTATTTATACATAAACCTGGTTTTGGGTTTAAATAAAAGCCTTTTCATTCTTATAATAAAATTCATAGAAAATTATGAAATCGAACTCGAAGGTTATATAACTTTCAATAAATAAAAAAAATATTCGACCTCATTGCGATGCGATCTAGCGCTCTTGTAGTGATTGCAATGCCCCTGGTGGTAACATTTGTCTCTAGTTGATTTCAACTACTAGCGAAGATAGGAAGTCGAAAGACCAGTTAATCTACCGACTCTGGTTTTAGTAAAGTGGGGATGAAAGATTGGATCGCTGTTACATAAATTTTTCCAGTTCTGGTGGTAGTGATGTTCGATATTTTCCCATGTATATTTTCATGCGAGCGTTTAAAATGTTGATAAATTCGTTTGCCAGTTAGAGAGGGGTGCGTTCTTTCCGTTTGTAGGACACATGTCGGGTTGTTTAGAGTAACGGTTCGGGAGTTTATCCGCTGTAGGAGGTCCGCGTTAGATGGTTCCTCATGATAAAGCCAGTAAGTAGGGTTTGGTTGGGGAGACTCAGTCGTAGTGGTCAGCGGGGAGTCGGCTGACCACATGTCACGTCCGTTCGGTTGGGGAGATTCCATGTATTCCTCCTCCTCCTCCTCCCGACCGCGGCCGCGGGGGGATGTTAACATAAGATTCGTACTTACAGTTTTTTTGATCACTGGTTATCTTTCGAATTTGCGACGATATCCAATATAAAAATTTAATTTTAGTAAATTTTTAACGGTTCGGTTCGATTCGGTCTGTTCTGATTCGGTCCGGTCCTAGAACACCTGCCGACACGCTACTCGTTTAACATCACACCATTTAGGGGGCGATATCGGGAAC
>NW_027121262.1:0-14306 GCF_030686945.1 Centruroides vittatus
GCTACTTGAAAAACATGTCTAAGGTGGTCTGTTTCTCTCTCTTCTTCAACACCTGTCGGAAATGATGAGCTAGGGTGTCATTGTAGAGATCATCGATCCTGTTGGCCTCAGCTGTGTTTGGATAGTGAATGTTGGTAAACTCCTGAACCTCTCCTCATTTGACAAGGAAGTCCTTGATGGCAGCAGTTGAAATTAGTTGATTGGATTGCTCCTCCTTGTCGCCAGATAAAACTTCCCTTTGAGCTTCATTATGTTCCTGGGCCAGAAGTGCTTGGAGCTCTTCAGTTGTCAGCTCTTGGTGTTCTTCAATGAGTTCCTCTTACGTCTTCCATTTCCATTTCCAATTCCAACTTTCGGGCCGTCAAGATGATCTGCACCACTTCTGTATCCTCAGCTGGTTCTTCCTGGGTCCATTCAGGAACAAGCCTCTTCCAGGCTGAATTGAGATTCTTCTGCGTGTCTTCTCCCAGGCGTACAGTACGTTATACGAGGCACCACTGTATATATATATACCGTATATCTCGGCGGATAAGACGACCTTCAGATAAGACAAGATATAAATTTGCGTCAGATTTTTATAGTTTTAGCATATATCTGTCCTATAAGACGACCTCCAAACTATCAATGGCCTATGAATTTAGTTTATATCAGCGATCACCATCTGAATAATAATACTGTATAGCGTATACGGAATTATGTCCTATTTGTAATTTTTCGAATGAACAAATTTTTTCTTGCACTGCCTTGCGATTGTTGCAAACATTCGCACTGATTCGGGCATTCGGGTAATGACCTTGACTATTCGCAAAAACGTCGTATGGGCTATTCTATTTTGGGCACATACCCTACTCTCTGCTAGTAAATAATTACGGTTTGTCCGTTTTTTATAATGGTTTTAATTTATATAAATTTCAATCTAATTTTTTTTTGTATCTGTCCTATAAGACGACCCGGATTTTCGGGGCCTTTTTTATGATTCAACTATCGTCTTATCCGCCGAGATATACAGTATATATATACTAGACATGGGCAAATGCGGCTCTTTTTGAGTTACATGCAGCTCTTGCTGAAAGTGTTAAATTTCTGTTTTTTTATTATTATTTTTATAATTTTGTGAAAATATGTTTATTAAAAAAATTCAATATTTGTTTTATATTATATTTATATTATATAATAAAATCGCGCGCCTTACCAAACTATCCACCACGACAGTACAGAACTGCGGCTCCGATGCATTTTGCAAAACCTACATTTCGGCTCCCACTGAACTCTTGCTTGCCCAACCCTGATATATACATTGCGATAACTTGCTCTTATAATATTTTCCAGATTATTTTTTTATTTTCGGAACCATTATTTAAAAATGCAGACTCTGTAATAATCATTATGCTTAAATTCTTTAATATAACCAATATGTAATTCGGTGTTGGATCCAATACAACAGTTGGATTGTTAAAATGAGCCATCTTGCACGTGCCGAGAGAGGCAAAACAAATTATACAAGACAGCTGTTCATACCCAAATGGCTCTTAACGTTCGCATCCAGGCACAACATATGGAAGAGGTCTGACACCAAATTTCTTTATAGATTCCGCAGACGAAATTTTACTTTTCCGGCTCTGTTATATATAACAGAGGGAAAGTTTGACGATTGACTGAAAAATAATCCCTAAGATTTTTACATTTTTAGACTCGGTCGACTTAATACGTTGATAAATGCAAAAAAAAAAAAAAAAAAAAAAGAAACGGAGTTTTCGTTTCTGTGTGTGTGTGTGACTAAAAATCCAGTAACGTATCTTTCTTTTAGGCTCCATATCATTGCTATCATTGTCAATATTTAATAATACTATTTGAATCCTTGCCATCCTACATCTACCTATTCTGTACGTCAACTTCTAACTCATTACCTCTAAGTCATTATCTGCCTGTAAATACGATCCTAAATATTAATTCTTTTTATTCTATATCTTTAATGTTTTACTTTTTTGTTTCTATGTTGTCTACTTGGACGTTGTTTATAAATAGAACTTAATAAATATAATAAAAAATTAAAATAAAAAAATCTAGCAAAGAGTTGCGTAACTTTCCCGGCTTTTATGAAATTTTATTTTTAAAATAACATTTGTATTATTAATGAAGTTAAATGTACGATATTGCAATTGAAATTATTTGTTTCTATTATGAAACTATCGGAATCAAGATAATTTTTTTTTAAATTTCCACGCTGTGAGCGGTAAGAGGGCCTGTTTTTTAGCAAGCCCATTATGGCTTCTGCCAGGCAGGCTATATAGCGGGTGTTGCGAGACGGAGCTAACTTAACGGAGAACGAAAAATTTTGGGGGTTTTTCGACTCGTCCGGATTAATTTTGGGTACTGAGCGGTAAAATGCCACTTTAATCGCTTGGCCATTCGGCCAATCACAATAGTTTGAAACTTGACAATTTATAAAGTACAGTATTATAAACTCATGATTATATTTTTCACATATTTTTAAATACTCTTTCTGTAGTAAAATTCTAAGGAAAATTGCAGTTGGATATATACGAAGATCAATTAATAAATAATGACAACTATTTCTTATTTCAAAACTACAAAACCAATATGTACGATGAAACGTCCATTTTAATCCTCATTATATTATGAACAGTTTGACATAGTTGAAACTTGTAGGCTCAGTAATCTAGTTGCAGTATCGTCGTAAAGATGACTGTGACAAAGAAGCCTCCCGCTGATATGTGACTTGCAAGAATAATGGGAAAATATCAATGTTACCATTACACTGTATTTCATTTATTTAAATTTAGTGATTTAGGTGGCAAGCGGATAAGTCGGCAAGCCAATGACAGTCCGTTTAATATGAAACAAATCATGTCATTGGTTTGTTTACTTATCTGCTTTCTCCGGATTGGTGCGTCTTTGTGGCAAGCAGCTAGGTGAGCGAGCCAATAATATTCTTCGCTTTATATAAAACGGAGCCTGTCATTGGATTACTTAGCTGCTCGCCATCTACATGACTAGCTTATGAAAAAAAAAGAAATGTTTTTAAAATACTTGTTAAAGAATTTTAAAGTTTTTATATTTATAACAAACATTTTAAAATATAATTATTTTTTAAAGCTATACAATTAAAATGCAAACATATTTTAAATACGATTAAAGAATATTTTTAAAAAAATCGTTTCTTCTCAGTCCGATAGGTGGCTAAATGTCGTAGTGTTTTGTAGTCAAGAGGGGGAAACTTGATTTAATCAAAAGTAAATAGCGAAGTTTTCATCAAAGTTACGTGGACAGTGTTCAGTCTCGAATAATGTCTTTTAAAGAAGCCAGTGGCAAAGGTGAAAATCTATTGAAGATTATAATATTTCTGTATTTTCGTATTGATAAATATTTACAAGTAACTTATAATCCTTCTCAATAAAGATCCACTTTAATATTTACTTCATACTTGAAAAGTATTTATTCAAATGTTGTGTGAAAATCCTACGTTCTTAATATTATATGAAGAATGCCATCTTGTATGTTGGATTTTTGGTTCTGGTAAGATTCTAGCTCTGAATGAGGTAACACAGCATTTCCCAAATTTCTTGGTAAAGTGGATGGTAAGATGTGAACTCTGAATGAGGGATTTCCCATCCCCAGAGTTATAGATCCTGCTGTATGAGCAGAATGGAAGCATATGTGTATATGCAACCCTTTGTGAGATATTCACCTCCAAAGGTCAGTTTTACCCCGTAAGCAAGGAAAATCCTTTGAGGAACCTTCGTGATTTGTCCATGTCGTCTTCTATAAATTTTTACAATTGACAGAGAAAGTACGAGGCTCTAATTATTTATTTATTATTATTTCATTGGATGAATAAATTAAAAAAATATATGGATAGCTGCTTGCTTAAAAATAGGGGGATACTATAGATTACCACCTATGGAATTTCAGGACTTTGAGTATATATCTGAACTGAGGGGACCGACACGAGTTCAACAATACTTTACTTTTGGACCGGAGACGAAAAATAAGAAAGTTGTTATACTTTTTTAATGCTTTCATACAGACGGCACTGTAGTTGCTAGTGATGCCATCTCGCGGTAAAGTCTGCAAACAAATTAAAAAAAAGCACTCTGAAAGGCAAGAAATTGCACGAACAGTTGAATGCCACTTCCTTTTTTTTCTTTTGTTCAAGAACTACCGTGAATCAATAATTAGTGACGTTAAACAATCGGTGGCCTGCGGCAGCTCCCCTCCTGGGGGGAGTCTGTCGGGAGCATGAACAGTTCAGTTCAGTTCAGTTCAGTTATTTAATTAAAAAGATACCAAAGGTACATAACCGGTGCCGTAATACATAACCGGATGAAATATAACAGAGTTACAATAAATATATGAGTTACAGATATGTAAATTATTTAACCAGAATAAAGCATAACATCAACTACAAATATAGTGACATGTAGACAAAAAAAAAAAAAACACAGAGCACAGAGCACAGAGCACAGACAATAACAAGCATAGCACGAACAATTTTATAAACTAGAGGCGTCTTCGCCGAGACGGTAAACTTGCAATAATTGTTTGTAAAATTGCGTCGTCTCTTTGCTGCATATGGACTTTCTTTAGCGTCAGTTCCATTTGGTCCAGTTATGTTTGCAGCTATTCGTACCTTTCTCTTCAATATTGACGTCAAATTCTACAATTCTATTTCATTCACGCATCTCACTATCGTTTTCGATGCGTATTTGACGTGAATGATTGTCACACTCTTGAAGCACTCTTGAAGTACTCTTGAAGCGTTCTTGAAGCACTTTCTTGGCACTTTTGTAGGACTCTTGTAGCTCTTTTAAAGTAGTTACTAAGTATTTAGATGTGAAGACGATGAATACACGGTGAGCTAGAGTTAACGAAATCCAGGAACACACAATATGGCTGTTGGCAAAGAATGAGATCAAATTGATTGATGATAGAAGTTAAGATAGAAGTAGAAGCAATGCTTCTACCTATATTGTATTGCAGGAAGCTAATTTAGTCTTAGGCTGTAATTCCATAGTCAGTTCTATTTATTAGATTGGTTTTGATTCTCGTGTATACCCTACAAGAACTATCTCTGGCATTATGCCCAGCCATGGTGTGTTCATGTCTACAGTTACAACATACCGGAGGTTGGTCTATATTTGTGCATTCGTTATAGGTATGTTGACCAGAGCAGTGGCTACATGTGGGCATCTCTTGGCTGCACATTGCTGTGGAATGGCCATACCGACAACACCGAAAGCATTGGAGCACTGGGCAGAAATCTGTTGTTTTACATTTTGACCATTGAATTGACAGTTTTTCTATCTTTAAAAGTTGATTTCTTAGACTAGGTGTTACCTGAATAACCCAATTGTTGTAATATTTATTTTTCCTTCCCATTCTGAATTTCGCCCTGAAAGCCTCGTTGAATTCCTCTTCCTTATATGTTTCACTGATAAGGTCATTTTGTCTGTAAATGTACAATGGTAGCTCTTCCCTAGTAATCTCAGTAGGAACTGAAAAAATGGCCACATGTGGCAGCAATTTCCGAGGCTTCCTTATCAATAATTGGGGAACTTCTGTAGCTATGTGCCGCTCAAGCTTAAGAGCGTTTTCAGGGTTCCCAATCTCTATAGCAACTCCTCCACCTCCAATGTTTCTCACTTTGTCAATTCCAATACCTAACTGCGATGGTTTGACCATCTCAAATAATATCTGCCGCACTTTATTGCAACTTTTCTCGCTGTCTTTACTGTATAGGAGAAGTACCTCCCTGTTTGTTCCTAAGTGTCTCAGTCTTTTATCAGTGTTAAAAAGCTTGCCGTTTTTCAGAGCTTGACTATAGTTTCTTTGTGGAGGAGTGTCTGTGTGTCTGTATGATGCCAAGTTCTCCAGTTTTTCTTGAATGTATGTCTGATTTTTAAGAATTTCTGAGATGGGGGCGTCAGGCAAGGCCGCCCCAAGGCCACTCAAATTCTCCTGAGTTGTCTTTAGAACAACTTTATCTTTTATATTAATCAGTTGTTCCTGCATATGTATTTGGTTGTTAATGATGTCAGAAATTGGGCCTTCGTTCCTCAGCTTATCAAGGCTTTCCTCAATTTTTTGAGCTTTCGTTAAGATGGAATCCACATTTAATTTATTCATAATTTTTGTAGAATGTTGAATAATTTGGGCATTAATTCGATTTCCAGTTTCTCTTAATTTATCTGTAATAACCTTATCTGTACTTTCTGTAATTTTTCTCTCTATCGCAGATATTTTCTCTAATACCTCTCTCTGTATAACTGCCTGATTCCCATCTCCTACAGTTTGAATGAGATTATGTTCAATTGCGTCCAGTTTTCTTAATATGGTACCCTGAATATCAGAAATTTTTCCTGTGTTAATCATTTCAGTCAAATCAGACTTGGTTGCCAATGTATTAATTCTATCTATAAAAGGCTCCATAGATTTCATTTTGTCAAATGAGGATTCGGCAGAGTCAATTAATTTTTGGAATTGATCTAAAATAAATTTCATGTGTGATGTAACATGAAATTTACCATTCGGGTTATTAATGGCATATGTTTTAACTTCGTCCATGATACGTTTTGCATCCTGCGAAAATTGTTCTTTAATGTATAATTCCATCCCAATATTAAATGTCTAATTATATCAATAATATAAAGTGCAATGGGAATAAATTAGAGCTAATAAGTAGGACTATAAATATCAGCTCCAATAAAGACTCGAACTTCCGGTTGTTCTTATACGCTCTATGGCAAAAAATCAATGACCGTAGCCATGACAACCAATGTTGAGTAAGATGTTGATAATTTATTAAATTCTAGAATCGCCATAATTTAAATTCTATTCGGTGGATTTGCTTAAAATTTTCAACACAGGTTACTGATCGTGTCCCCGAAGAAATGACCGGACAGAATTTGGATCCGTAAAGCCGGAAGCGTAATATCGGCGTTCAATTACCGACCGGAAGTATCGGCACTTTTCCGCTATCTCAGCGAAAAATGGTCCTAGGACCCCCAAATTTTGTGTCGAATAGTAAGACGACAATACGCGTTAGACGCCGTCTCAAATCCGGTTTACCGGATTGCCGAAATACCGGATAATCGAAAAAAGTACCGTTTTCGACCGTATTTCACAAATGTTCGATTTAAAAGGTCCTACTTGACAAATTATCGTCCGTCCTGTCTTACGAAAAAACTGTATACAAATTCCATCATGATTTATCACCAAAAAACCACATAAAAACAAGATTCCTCAGAGCACAAACAAAAGCAACATTCCATCATCTCGAAAAGTTGAAAGCCAAAACCAATGGGAGCATGAACAGTCGAACGCCAGTTCTTTTTTTTCCTTTTGTTCAAGCATCGTGACTCCTGATCGCGATAGCGCAGTCGGCTGTTAGTACTAGCTGACCGCGAGCGATAGCAAGACTGAGGAGCCGTAACCTCTGAGGTCGACGAGCGCGAGGGTGTGCAAAAAGGACTTAACTCGAACTGTAGATGATCAGTGTGCTCGTGGATCAACATCTGCCTCTGTTGAAGATATTTATGGCCGACTTGCCAGACTGCCTGTTAAACATGCGATAGGCTTAGCGGAGAGAGTGACGCGACTCCCAATCATCGCACGATCGTCGAAAAAAAATATGATAACTTTCTTACTTTTTGCCTCCGGCCCAAAAGTAGAGTACTGTTGAACTCATCTCGGTACTCTGAGTTCAAATATATACTTAAAGTCCCAAAATTCCATAGGTGGTAATCTATAGTACACCCAAAAATAGTTATAAAATAAACAAATTGTGCATTTGATTCATTTACTTTAAAGATGTTTTAAAAGATTTGCAGAGCTTAGAATTTCTGTTGCGGAACCTTAGTGCTCCATGGAGCATGCTTTGGGAAATGCTGGGATAGCATTTTGGCTCTATTAATTTGAAAACAAAAAATTTAATTTCATGAAACAATTGTGAATAAGCTGCCATAATGGTAGTTTGTAAAAATCATACATTTAAATAACTCACTACTTATCACACCAGAATTACTTCAAAAATTATGTACCCAGAACCTTTTAACCTCGCGGGAGAACTTTCATGGCCCTTGCTACCTATGTAACCAATCCGGATATAGTAGCGGACTTCACCCAGGCACATCTCTTCCACAATTTGCCTTCCATTGAACATCTCAAATGTTTGGAGGCTATGCACATATTTAAATTTTCCAACACCAGCACGGGCATAAATTTTAAAGAGGAGATGGTTTTGTCATTGGCCTGGCAAGAGTTAATTCACAATATGCTCTAGTCACCCATTATACATGGACGGCCTGATTGGTCGTGCATGCGCGACGTAGTTTCTTCATAAATTTGTTCAAACCTACGATTGAACTGAAAATTTAAACAACGTGCATAATGAACTGATATTTAACGGATATCAAATATCCATATAGAAACTGATTGGAACCTGAAGCAGAGCCCAGAAGGGGTTCGAAAATGTTTGTCTGTCAATATTTATATGTGATCACACCTTAAAAGGTTCTGGGTACGTAATTTTTGAATCATACATTTGTTTTTAATGATTTATAAAATCTTTTATATTGCAATAACAAGTTTTCTCACCATTTTGAATTGCTAGCTCAAAAATCTAATCTGCCATTAAATTAAAAATCTATTTAATTCTTGATTGGTTGGTCTATTCCTGTGCTTGCTGAATAACCATTCAGCAAGGACAGGAACAGACCTTACAACAATTCAACCTTGTCATCTGTAGTCCTGTGTAAACAATCCTTGGAAGAATTTCCCATATATTTTTAGTTGCTATAAATCTTGATTTTATAAGATTTATCCAATTTGGAACACTTTGTCCCTCTTGGAAATTTTTCCTGGAATATCCAGTTTTTCTATTTCTACCTGAAAAAATTTCAACTTGTATATGAAAAACAACCAAATAGATATTATAGGTGGTAGGTGTCTTAAAGTAGTGGTTTTCAATCTTTTTGAAGTCGGAGAGCACTAAACTTTGACATTTTTTTCTGTGGAACACTTACAATACATCAGTTTTAAAGCAGGGTGGCAACCTTTTTGAAATCAAGCGCACTTCGTCTAGTAGATGACGACATCGGCATTTGCTGATTACATTCCCATATAAAAATTATTTTACATCGTATTGATATTTCTTTTGCAACAATTTTTAATTGTATATTTGAAATGCACATGCCACCTGTGCTTACATGCATATGCTTTTAGCAATCTATGGCACGCATCGTGTTCTGTTGGCCCTGTGTAATGCTGTGTGATGGCTTCAAAACTATTGATGGTTGATGAATTGCTTGTTTTGTGCAATCATCGACAATGGATCAATGGTTGCATCTGACCATAGTTTAGTAGTTTAGCTTTTTTTTTTTCTACTCTCTTTACTGTGGGTATTAAGATCTTTATAAAACTCCTCTAAAAACACCGGACTATAAGCATATCTTCCATTCAAAACCTAATAACCGGTGCAAAACAATTATATTCCTGGCTAACGTTTTCGGTCACTCCACTGAGACCTTCCTCAAGCCTATATTTCTTCTTATACGATCTTTTTCACAACGATTTTCGAACAATCGAACCTTTAAAATTTTTCCGTTATTCACGTGACACCCATAGCACCACCCAGGAAGCTGTACGGAAAGAAATCGAATATTTGAGTGAAGTGGCAAAAAGGCACGGCTACGGCGGGTTGGTACCACAACTAGAAAAAGATTACGTAAATGCCGGCAATCAGAATCAACCGGAGAATAGGAATAAGGAAAATGCATCGGATCCGGAAATCATCCCGGACTTTAAAGCGGCAAAATTGCTGGCCACCACCATTCATACGGAGCATATTAGATGGTTAGAACAGATAGAAATTTGTAAAGTGTTCCAGTCGTCACTGCCAATAAACGCAAAGGATGAAATGAGGTTATTGATGGCTTGGCAGGCCCTGATGCAAAAAGATGAGACTGAATAAATGAATGAATGGGAAGTGTAACGAAGTAACGGAGGGGCAGTTTGGTGAAATTGATTAAATTTTGGAAGAAGATTGTGTACGGCATCGTAATAAAAGGGATGGCAGGATCCTTTTAGAGGAAAGATGGAGCGGTCTTAATTAGCATAGGATTATTTATAAGATTAAAGCGTTAGGATTTGGAAGTTTTACGGAAGTTTTTCAACGCTTTGAATCAGAATTGTTCGATTGTTTCGATTTAATCGGATGGCACGTGAATAACGGAAAAATTTTAAAGGTTCGATTGTTCGAAAATCGTTGTGAAAAAGATCGTATAAGAAGAAATATAGGCTTGAGGTAGGTCTCAGTGGAGTGACCGAAAACGTTAGCCAGGAATATAATTGTTTTGCACCGGTTATTAGGTTTTGAATGGAAGATAAGATCTTTATTTTTAATCATATGGTTTGGCCATGTCCACAATGTTCTCCCTTTGTGGACATGGCCAGAGCAGCCAGCTTTTCTAACAAAAACTTAGTTTTGAACTTAAAGCAACTCTATATCAGGAGAATATGCAGACTATTTGATAACTTTGATGTGTTCCTTAAACCACTTCATAGTTTACTTAAAGGTGAGAATTGCAGCATTATCCTGTTGGGTTAATGTTACCAATGGTTCCAAAATGGCGGCTTGTCTCTTATTCCAGCAAATAGAAGAAAGGAAACAGTGGGGACGCACATTCTAACCTCACCTATTCTAATAAATTACTATAATTATTACCAACAAAATTATTAGAATAGGTTAGGTTAGGTTAGAACGTGCGTCCCCACTGTTTCCTTTCTTCTATTTGCTGGAATCAGAAACGAGGTGCCATTTTGGAACCATAGGTAACATTAACTTCCCGTTGAAATGTCCAGTTTATTCCTCTAATTTTTTCAGCTTGGGGAAGTAAGTACTTGGAAAGGATCTGTATGTAATATTCAGAATTCATTCTTGAAGGATAGATAAAATTTTAAGTTTTCCAACAAATCTAATTTCACTCCAGACCATAGCAGATCCACTGTCCATTTGTTGTTTAGGTAGAATGATCTCTCTACACAAATTAGAAAGTAATAGACACAACTGACAGGACTTCAAATCATTTATTATCAGAAAATACTATATGTTTCTATTCTTTTTTTCACTAACATGCTTTTTAGCAAAGTGTAATCTAGTTTGTTTGTAGCTGATTGATATTAGTGATTTTATTTCATTTTTTTCAATGTAAATGTGGAGCTTTTTGGATTGTCCACTGGACAGTTCAAATATAATATACACTGGGTTCTTTAATTTGAACTGTTGTTTGCAAACTTAAAAATGTGTGATATCTCATGAAGTCAAAACTTTCTTGCAATGAGAGCATTTTTTCTTTGTGCAATTCAGAAAGAAAAAAATGCCCTAGTTGCAAGAAATCTGAATCTTTCAGAAAACTTTTGATTTGCTTTGTAAAATTAAAGTTTTTTTGTTTTAAAATTCAAAAAAAACAAGAAAATGCTTTGCAATGCATTATGTCAAGAATGTTATCTTGTATATTGAATAAAATTTTCACAATATTTAAATAAAATAAATAAATACTTTTCAAGTTTGAAGTGAATTCTGCAGTGATTCTTTTTAACAGGGACTCTTATATATTGCTGTAACATAAGATAATTTTGATAAATTCTTTTCAGATGCTCAACATGATATCTCTTTCTTGTCTTCTCTTCCACAAGTAAGTATCTTTATAGTAATGTTTGTACATATAAACCTGATGTAATGCAATAAATCACCAACATCTGCTGTAAATCATTGGGCTATAATTTGGAATAAATATTTCTAAATTACAAATGAATTTGGCACAAGAGGGATGTGTTAGGCACCATTTTATATTAAAATTAATAATTGAATAATTTAGTTTATTTAATTATTAATTTTAATAAACATCTGCACGGTAAGTGGAAGTTGTGGGTTCGAGTCCCGTTTTGGGCCAATTCTTTTCTTTCAGTTTAATCTAAATTATTTAATTAAATATTTAATTATTAATTTTAATATGAGATGGTGCCTAACGCCTCCCTTTTGTGCCAAATTCATTTGTAATTTAGAATTATTTATTTCAAATTATAGCCCAATGATTTACAGCAGTTGTTGGTGAGTTATAGTAATGTTTGATTTGATAGTATAGTGTATGTAAGGTACAGTACATCTAAAACTATGTATAACAAAATATATATTCAAAATTAAGCATTATTTAAAATTTAATCTTAAATAAATATGTAAACACATATTCCATCAAGTACATATTTCTTAAGATATTGGTATATTTACACCTAAATTAGGAGATACACAGTTCTATCAATGGTACAAGGAAATGTAAATTTTCATAAAAACTAGATGTATTTAGTATTCAAAAGTACAAAAAAACCATAAATCCAGTTATTCAATAAATTCAGTTTATTGAGAGAACAAACATTTTCAACCTTTCTTAAGTCATCTTCAGGTTTTAAAGATGGAATACAAATTGAATCGAAAATCAAATTCAAAAGTATTAGTCTGATACTTAAGGTTTCATATTCAAGAACTGAATTAGTAATTAGTTAATACAAAAATAATCAAAGGTAAATGCAGAAAATATAAATGCCAGCTGCATAAAATAATTAATACATACAAAATAAGAAAAAAGTAAATACAATAAATATAGACATAAATAAATAACAGTAGGCACAACACCTGTATCACAAGTATGGTACGAACCTTATTAGGTACAATAGAGTCCCGAAAACTCGGCCTAATGTGGACTGAAGGGTGGCTGAGTTTGTGAAAACGCCGGGTTATTGGGAATGGGGTTAAAAAAGAATAAGTATGAGTGTTTCCTCAGAAAATACTGTGCTGTACTTGTATGTATTGTTTGCTTGAGAATACAACAGAATAAACTGCCCAAATACCCTTAAACAAAGGAAAAATACGTACTTATGAAGGCATAGAGCTTTACTACATGAAAATGAAAATTAATGAATTCACAGTCATTCACATCGAGTTACACAATGGGGTTAAGAAATCTTCTAACCCTGGCAAAGGTTGCAGGTAGACTGAACGGCTGAGTGTGCGCCGGCACCAGATACATGGTGGAGGAGTGGGAGTATGGCAGAGTTATCCGAACTGCCGGGTTATTGGGTGCCAACTTTTTGGGACTCTATAAGTAAAACATTTTTGACACAGCAGTAATAGTTTATCAATAGTTTTTGATCCCTGACTTCAGCCAGTCAAATGCAAGCTAATCTGAAAAAAGCAGCATTAATTGCAACTGCATACTGTATTGCAAAAGATGTTTCTCAACTATAATTTATGTTGTTGAGCTTTGAAGTTATAATAGACACTTTGGTTTGTAATTTCAGATATAGAGATTTGGGAGAAAGTTATTTGAGATAAACATGGAAAATATATTGAATTTAGACTAAAAATGCAGGGAAAAAGTAAATAGTATCCAAAAGTTTTTATTTTGTTTTTATGTAAAATATATATGGGAAAATGTACCGTATTTACTTGAATATAAGACGATCTCGCATATAGGACGAGGTGTGACTTTAAAGATCAAAATTAAGAAACTTAGATTTATTAATACAGTTCTAATTTTATTTTGTTTCATCACAAATAAAATATCAAATGCACATAAATGCACACATTGTCATTTTAAACTTTAAGGAAAAATCTTGTAAAATTGACAGCATAATTTGTTCACATAAAGCTGGACAATTGGAAACCTTTTTTCCAATTATTAACAGTGGAATTCTCTCTTTGTCAATTACACTTATGAGTTTCTTCGAATTCTGATTTCCAAATAATCGTGTTTTCACATGGGAATGAATTAAAACTTATATCGGGTTCCCATGTAATTATGGAATTCAATTCAAAAGCTTTGCTTTTCTTATTGTTATTCATCTTTACTCCTGACAATACACAAGAACAATTCAAACAACCCAGATAAAATACTTTTGTTTTTAAACACAGAAGGTGAGAATCTGGTAAAAAATGCAAATACACAGTTTACAAACATTATACAAAAATGAAAAGAATCCCTTGTGCGTATAGAACAACCTAGATTTTTGAAGCAGTGAAAAATGAATGAAAACCTCATTGTATATGCAAGTAAATATGATATTTTTGTTTTACTTTATTGTTTTTCCTGTGCATCTGTTTTTTACCTGTATTTTTTTGTTTTAATATTGATGATGATGATGATGATGATGTTTTAAATGTTTGTTTTTTTTTTAATTGAATTGGGGAGGAAATCAATTCTCCAACAATACTTCTATTATATTTGTAAAAT